>NC_064815.1:30971131-30981907 GCF_023721935.1 Panthera uncia | reverse complement strand
ACCCTCCTTCCTCCTCCCTCCCCTTTCCTCCTTCCTTCCCTTCCTCCCTTCCTTCCCCCTGCTGTCACTTTTCCTGAATTATCAACATGAAAGCATAATTTTTAAAACTGTATTCCGTGCTCTTTCAGTCGCCTTCAGCCCTTATTCTTCTTGAACCTAAACTTGACGCATCTTGGCCAGTGGGCAGCCCTTCCTGTTCTGAGCTTCCTCACCTGGAGATCCCAGTCCTTGATGGTATTGTACAGCAGGATGTCCCAGGATCGTCCTGTGCCTTCCTGCTGCACAGCTCGAGCTCAGGTGGAGTCATCCCTACCTGGTTTCCTTTAGGGTCAGATGGCGTTTATAGACGAGAGTCTGGGCACTGAGGGTGGGAGAGGGGTGCTCATTGCCTCCAGCTGGGCATTCTGGGTCTTTTCAGGGTACAGAGAAAGGAAGCATTATGAGTTCATACTGGTATTTCCATCTCAAATGTAAGATTACTTTAACTTTGAATTTACACTTGAAATAGCTTTCCTATAAAATTGTTTTTAGAAAAATTAGCATCATTACTTACTTGCTTTATCCTACTATTGTATAAAGAGTTTCAAAAATAGAATTTCAACGGTACAACTCCCAATAAGAGTCCTGAATGCAGTTGAAGTATTTGTCCTTGGACTGGATTATGCTACAACAGATTACAGTCAAAATCCTAAATTCTAAGTTATTTTCTCTGTTTGGTCGAGTCATCAACTTAATACAAAACTAGGTTCACTCATTTCAAGGTCTGGTTTGGCTTTGTTCTTTTTGCTTCAATATTTTCTTTAAATTTTCTTTAAAAATCATTTTCTAAAAAATCTGCTAACACATTGTAAGTTCGATTTTATTTTTGAACGTGTAACTCATTTGCAAGAGCTCAGAGTCAAAACCATAAAAAAGGTATATTCGGAGAAATTTACATTCCTCTTTCTGTCCCCCCAAAACCCCATATTAGGTTTTCGGTTTATCCTTTTCTGTTTTCCGCAACATAAGCAGCTACACGCGTTTGTGCCCCACCCTCTTACTCCGAACACAGCAGGCTGCACGCCGCTCTGTCCCCCTGACAGCAGGTCCAGGAGGCCGCGTGCACCGTCAGGCCTTGGCGCAGACGCAGCTGTCCCCGGTGCCAGTGTGCCAGCGCTGGCTGACTCCACCGGCGGGGCCCTCCCTTTTCTGCCCTAAGCGATGACCAAAACCCACGCGCTCTGTCACGGTTCCGTGGGCCAGAGGTCCAGTGTGGGTTTCCTGTGCTAAAATCAGCGTGTCGGCAAGGCTCCGTCCCTGTCCAGAGGCTCCAGAGGAGGATCCGTGTCCTTCCGGTTCAGGGGTTGTCAGAATTCACCTCCTCGTGGTCCTAGAACCCAGCTGACCGTCACCACCCCTGGCTTCCAGCGGCCACCGTGTTCCTGGGCCCGAGGCCCCCCTTCCTGCACCTTCCCAGCCAACCGTGACCGGTCCAGGCTCTCTCTTTCCTCGACTCCTCCTCTTCCTCCTCCCATCTCCTGACTGTGACCACCCTCCTGTCCCCCTCTGCCACTTGTAAGTACTCGGGTGAATAGACTAGACCCATTCAGATAATCCAGGATAATCTCCCTATTTCAAGGTTCTTAACCTTAATCACATCCGCAGAGTCCCTTTCGCCCGGTCAGGTAACATACGCGCAGGTCCCAGGAATGACGGTGTGGGATTCCCCGGGGTGGGGGTGTTATTCTGCACTCAGGTGGTCTTCAGCCTTTTGCACAATCATCTTGAATTTTGGGGGTGGATTCCTGGGAGCAGACTTCTACATCAGACAGTGACTGTGTAAATTTTCTGGACATTAGCAAATCGCCACATTTTGTTGGGACATTTTGTACTCCCATCAGCTGTGTATATAAATTTTTGCCATGCCAAAAAAAAAAAAAAAAAGAAAAGAAAAAACCGCGTCTAATTTATCAATCATTTTTTGCATGCTTTTGCGTTGTCAGTCAGAGAAAGGTCTTCCCCACCCTCTGGTGATAAAGGAACTCACCTCACTTTCTGCCGCCACTGTCCGAGTTGCTCTTTCGCGTTTAGCTCCCCAAGCGCTTGGAATTTGTCCTTATGTGTGGACTGAGGTATGAATCCATTTTTATAATTTTGCAAATAACTATGTGATTATCTCAAAGCCGTTTAATAAAAAGTGCCCGTGATTTTTTTTTTTCCTCCTCCTGATTTATAATATTAAATTCCCATATGCGCTTGGGTTCATTTCTGAACTTTTTATTCTCTTAGTCTGGCTACTCATGCAGTAATCCCACATTCTTTAATTATAGAGGCTTTAAAATGCGTTTTCGTATCTGATGAGGTCTTCCTGACCCCCGTCCCTGCACACGCACCGCTTGACTTGTTTCGGATCTTTCTGGCTACTCTTGTCGATGGTGAGTCCTCCGTCCAGGAGCATGATACGTCTTTCCATTTGTTTAAATCTACTTTTCTCGGCTGTGTTCTCCTTGGCAAAAGCCCTGGGCTCTCTATTCCTACCTTCGCTCTGCTCTGAAAAAGGCACGAAAATCAAGGGCAATGAGCGCACCTGAAAACAGCGGTGGAAAGAGTATGGGCTTTGCATCAGGCAGACTGACGCCCCCCCTTTCCTCACCCTCTCTCCCTGCTCTGTGATCCTGGACGTATTTCTTAAGTTCTTTGTGAGCCTTAATCTCATCTGTGAAATGAGGACAGTAGTACTATTCACAAGATCGCCCTGAGGATTAATTAATGTGTGTGTAATTTTAATTACATTTTTTGACATTCTGCTGGCCTGTAGAATCACAATTGATTTTTGAATATTTTTCTTCTTTTAACGACTGGCTCTAAGCCGCCAGTCTGCCTTATGGCCAGAAACTTTTGAGAATTCTCTTCTTACTTTATTAATTCTATTCCAGTTTTCTACAGAGAAGTCCTATCATCTGTTCAAAGCGACAGCTTTGTTTCTTCTTTAGAAATCTTTATCTCCTTCCTTTCTCTTTTTTTTTGTTTCTTTTAATGTACTTAATCTATTGTCTTGATGGGGGGGAGGGGAGCTCCTCCCGTAGTGTATTGAATTGGAGCAGTGATAGAACAACTTTTGTATTATTACTACCTTTCAAGAAATTCTGTTAAGATGTTATCAATTACGACGTGAAAACATTTATGGTTGGTCAGTCATCCCTTTTTATAGCTAGCTGTATTGCATTGAGACCGTTCTGTTCTAAACCTGGTTTGCTAGGTGTTGTTTCCTGGTACTTTAGGATTTAAAAATATCATTAAGAAGTTTATTTTTATCAGAATATTATTTTGCGTCTGTTGAGTCATTTGAGGTTTTTCCTCTGTCGTCTGTTGGTAACAATGTGTGCTGATAGTCTAATGTTCAACCATCCCAGCGTTGGGATAAACACGACTTGATCACCGTGGCTCTTCCGTTTGGTTTAGTCCGGAGCCAGGATTTTTTGTATTCTTGTTCTTAAGTGAACCTGGCCTTTTCTGGTGGTTGGTTTGGCTTTTAAGATCAATAGTTTATTTTCTCCACAGTTTTCACAAAGACCGGATTGCCCTTCAGGGATGTGAGAGGCAGGGCTGCTGACTCTGGACTTGGGCGTAGACCAGAGCCTCAGGGGCGTCTTCCCAAGGCCCTCTCGGTTTCCCAGTCCCGGCTGAGCCTTAGCGAGTGGAGTGTGGGGCGGGGAGGGGGTGGCTGTGTGGGTGATGACTTCCCGGGTGGAGCGGTGGGTTAAAAACGACAGTCCCTGCTGTTCCCACCGCAGGGACCCTGGGCGCTGGGCTCCAAAGGGGACGCGGTGATCCGTCCTCCCCGTGTCTCCTCCCAGGGCAGCATGGTCTGGGCAGGCTCTGTGGCTTTCCGCAGGGGTCGTGCTCCCCCAGGTCGGTCTGAGAGCGTCCCATGTGGCGAAGGTGGACTCCCCGGGTGTGCGCCCCGGGCTGCTGTGCTCCTCGCTGGCTCGGTTTGTAGCCGTCGGTTAAAAGCTTTAGCTGGAGTTCGAGATTGCCCTGAAGTTCGTGTTTGCCATTGGCCTCGAAAGTATTTCAGCACTACTAAAAAATTGTAAGAGTACCACAGAGAGCTCCCTTCACTCGGAGACCCCATCCAAGTTCAGTCCGTTGTCCCAACATGTCCTCGGTGGGAAAGGATCCAGCCCAGGATGACACTCTGCCCCCCGCTGTCACACAGTCTCCAGTCTCCCTCAACCTGGGTTAGCTCCTCAGCCAGTCCTTGATGTTCATGACCTTAGCAGTGTCAAAGGTTACAGGCCATTCATTTCCTACAATACCCCTCAATTCGAGTTTGTAAATTTCTTTAGGATTAGAGTCGGGTTATCCATTTTTGGTCAGATAGTCGCAGAAGTGGTGCTGGGTTCTTCCCACTGCGTCCTGTCGGGTTTAATAAGACATTGATAGGCCCCATGACTGGTGGAGTTAATTTAGCTCACACGATTAAAATGGGGTCTGCCGGCTTCCTCCACGGTAGAGCCGCTTTCCTCCTCTTTCCTCCAGTAAGTGTTCTGTGTGGAAGTATTTAGAGATTCTGTGAAAATCTCATTCCCCTTCCTGCTCATATCTACCGGTTTTGTCATCCACTGAAATTTCTTGCCTGAATTAATTAGTACAATGAAGGCACCAAACAGTGACTTTTCTAATTCAGTAATTTCTTCTCCATTTATTGATTGGACTTTTTACTGTAGGAGACAGTTTTTCTCTCCTCATTTATTTAGTCATCTAGTTGTTTATATCAGAATGGATTCATGGATTCCTACTTTACTTAACGGATTGTAATCTGCTGTCGTTGCTTATGTTGGTCGGGGCCCCGACTCTCCCGCACTGGCGGGGGAGGTCCTCCCACCTGGTTTTCATGTTCTCCCCATAAGCCCCCGCCGCTCAAAGTACACCCTTGCTTTTTGGCAAAACTAGGTGTTCTAGGTTCATCGTACTATTTCCTCTTTGTTTTCAGCCCTTTCTCCAAGGAACCTTGGGGCCTTTCAGTGGAGAGTGGTAGTTAGAAACCAAGATCTGGGCACCACGTGGGCTCACTGCCACTGGGTGTCACTGTGTCCAGGCCTCCCCAGTGCCCAGAGCTAGGAAATGCACATGCTCAGGTGCACACACACCCACACCTCCGTCTGTTTCTGTGTCTGTGTGTTCACACCAGCACCTCCAAATACAGTTTAGAACCCCCTGTGCATTCAGTCCGCCCCTTTCCACATGGACACTAGCCCTTCTTTGGCTCCCACTGACTTCAGGTATTTACCGATTTGCCAAATCCCCCTAAATGTGGGCCTTCCTCCCAACCGGGTCGGCTGCCAGCTGCCTGGATGTAGGTCCTGACCCCCCTCCCCCCCACCAGCTGCCTTTAAAATTGTAACATGCGAAGGTAAGTTATCAAAACCTAAAGTTAGCCATTATCTCCGTCTTCCTCCAGGTGGTGCAGGGTTCTAACATTCCTTCACTCTGAGCCAGTTGTACTTGTTATCATGTCCAGTACTTCAGGTCCACCATGTTTTTCTGTATCCCTAAAGGCTGTAATTATTATGAGCATCTATCTTCTCCCACAGACAGCACTTGCTTAGATTTTGCGATGGGTTTGGCCACAGCTACGTGTCACATTTACATGGGCCTCAAGATATGTCCCTTGCTCCCCGAGCGCTTGGCCGGGCATCTAAGAAGACAGCTTTTGTGCCGTATCCAGCCCTGCTCTGGCTGTGGGGGTGGGAGGCTAACCTTAAAGGTTATCTAGTCTGCCATACTGCTAGAACGGGAAGTTCCTGACAAATATTCTCTCTAAGGTGTCTTAAAATTAACTCAGCGAACCTAACAATTCTGGTAGTGGTACAGACGGTTGAAACTTGAAAACCAAAAGAGAATTTTTTCCCCCTAAAGTGCATTATCTGAACGGCTTGTGTTTCAGTGTTCCTAAACTGTAAACATTCATCTGTATAAAGAAACCTCGTTCCAAACCCCAGAAGGTAAAGATTAAAGACTTTTCCTGGGCTCCTTAGGACAGAAGACAAGCGATGAGCATTTTACCGCTCTGTGCGCTGGGAGCCCCACATCGCTTCCGTCACAGAGCCGGCGTGCCCTTCTCTAGTGACCACTTGGCCACGTGAAGAAGATGCCCTTTTCCTCAAACACCTGGATTGACTCCATCAACAGACCGCTACCAAGCTTTATGTCATACTAATCCAGTTGGGCTGAACGCATTGGACTGGTTCCAAAGATACACTGAGTTATCCCAAGAAAATTTCATAATGGTGCGGCAAAGGTTAACATGAATATCCTTTTTTTTTTTTTTTTTTTTTTTTTTTTTTGGCCAAACCAATCCTACTTTTATTTGCGACCCGTTCCTACTAACCTCGGAGGCATATAGCAGAGGGTGTGCCTTGAAAAGTGAACCGATGAGCATCTCCTTAAATGCCTTGGCAGGCACTTCACCGCTAGGCCAGGGTCCAGTTTTCTGGGAGCTCCAGGCAGAACATACTCCACTCCACCCACATCACCTGCTAACACTCGCATGGCCCCTCCAGGGGAAGAGCAGGTCTGCAGCCCCTCCTCTCGCTCTCAGGGCCAGGACTCTGGCCACGAGATCTTTCCAGAAACCCCATCCTGACCCTCTCCTCGTGCCACCCTGGGCATTCACCACCTTTCATGGATCACCTCCGACTCACCCCCCAGGAAAGGCCATGGACAAGTTCACCAAGAATACGTGGTGCCCAGATGAAATGGTCGGTGACCTGAGGACAAATGGCACAGGCTTGGGGGTCAGAGAGCCTGGACCTTGAATCCTAGCTCTACCCATCCCAGCCGGCGGCTGCAGGCAGGCCACCCAGCGCTGGCTCTTTGTCCGTAAAACAGATATCCGTACCCATCTTGAGAGGTTGCTAGAGAATTCGAACGCTTTGTCATACTTACTTCTCCAAGACACACGTGCCTCTGCTCTCTAGGCAAGAGGCACTTTACAAATGAAATCTCTTCCGGGTACCTGCCAGCCTGCAGGCATGTCCATGACCTGTGCCCCTGACTTTCGTCTGTACTGCCGGCCCATGTGGTGTTCCCTCCATGAAGCCTCGCTTCAGCTGGCCCAGCTGCTTCTGCGAAAACATCTCGGTGGGTTCCCTAGGCCAGCCAGGCTCCAACTCTCCTAAACTCAGAACAGGGCCCTTGAGACTATAGCTGGAATAGGAGAAAGCTTCTGGAACATTCTTCACCTAATTCTCTTTGGACGGATGCAAGCTGAGCCCAGGCTTTCTATGCTGTGAGACTCCAGCATCCCCTCTCACAGCTGCTCTGTGCCTGGCGGGGGGCCTGAGTTCAGAGAGGAAAGAGACGCAGGACCACTGGGTCCAGTGAGAAGTCGGCCACTCAACGACATACCACACGGGAAGCAGGGGGCGAGTTCCTAGGGGGCCCTGGGTGCCGGCAGAACACGGGAAGGAGAGACTTCACCGGTTCAGGCAGGGGCAGAGGCCCGGGAAGGAGATGGAGTCTGCACCCTGACTCGAGGAACCAGGAAGGTGGGTCGGGGCAGGCGACGGCCGAGCGGCCTTCCAGGTGCGAGGATTTGGGTCTTACCAAACACTTTGTGGCAGGAGAGCATCGTTTTCTTCCCTTTGACCCACTTCTCAATCATACGGTCTTTGCAGAAAAGTTTCCTTTAGATTCTGACTGCTTTCAAAGCGCACCGGGAGGCTCGTATTACTTGGCGTTATCTTCAGTGAATTATGGGATAAAAGATCCTCGGAGCAATGCATTGAAGGGCCGTGTGATAAGCTGATGCTCAGATGTGGGTTCAAGTTGTAGAAAGCGGCTTCTATAGGTATTTCTCGTTCGGTAATGCTTTGCTTAGTTAGTAACCTTTGACTATAGAGCGAGCAAAACATCTCTTCCCCTGTTTCTATGGCGCGCATAGAAGGGGAAAATGCAAATGTTCTATGTTCTCATTTGCCGCTCCGTTCCTGCTTGCCTGCTCGGCACCCCTGCCGACCCCTGCCGTCTGCAGCCATTTGCTGTGCTCTAATAGCCAAAATAACATCTAGTCTTCTCAAAAGGTTGCTTCGAGCAGGTCCCCTGTACTGAAGATGTTGGTGGTACAGATAAAGCTGTTTCCATCCCGAAAACGGGGAGGGGAGAAAAGCCCACTTAGTGCTTATTTGTGCATAATAGTACCATTTTCTTAAAAGGAACTGTTGTGGAGAGTGTTACAGGTTAATAAAATAAAGCACACGCCTGCCGACTGCGGTCTCCCGGTAACTAAAGAGTAGCGGAGACAGAACAGGTGGGGCGTCAGGGATGCCCCAGGTGGCCCCGGTGTCCACGGCAGTGGCACGTGGAGAGACGTCCCTGGAAGAATCTGAGGTGCCAGGCGAGGTTCTCTGCTTCCCGGGGCCCTTCCTGCCGAGGGACTGGATCTCGGGCTGGCGAGGGGACGGCCAGGCTTCGTTTTCTTTCCCGTTGGCTGGCGGGCTCACCTGTGAGCGCGGCTCCCCGGGCGAGCATATCCCAGCCTGCCGAGCCACGGCCTCTCTCAGCGAATCTCTGCCAGCGGCGAGCTGCAGGGAAAATGTCCAGGTGGACGAGTGTGTCGACTTTCTCTTAAGCTGATGCCCGCGCAGCCCCGGTGTTTCCCTTCGTGCCCACGCTGCCCGGGGCTTTAAGCCAAGCGTGACCTGAGAATTCTGGGACCGTAGCTCTTCTCCACTCCCTTCAGCTGGATTTGCCTCCCGTCTGCACCTTTGGCACTGTGTCCTTGCCACGCCAGTGCTCTGCCAAACCGTAGCCTCTGGGGAAGATACAACCCTGCCTCTGACAAATAGGAGAGAGACTGATGTCCAGCCGTGAGGGGAAGCAGACTGCTGCAGGCCTCAGAGGAGGCTGAGGTTTTTAAAAAGGTTTTTAATGATTATTTATTTTTGAGAGAGAGAGAGAGAGAGCATGAGCAGGGGAGGGGCAGAGAGAGAGGGGGAGACACAGAATCAGAAGCAGGCTCCAGGCTCTGAGCTGTCAGCAAGAGGCCGATGCGGGGCTCAAACCCATGAACCATGAGATTGTGACATAGGCCGAAGTCGGATGCTTAACCGACTGAGCCACCCAGGCGCCTGAAGGAGGCTGAATTTATGAAGACGTTGCATCTGAAAGTAGGAGGTGTGTACTATTTTCAGCATCTTCTTCCCTTTAAGAGCCCACCCGAATGTTAAAGAGCAAACCTGGAAATATGGAGGCTGAGAGAGATACTAGGATTTTGCAATAAAATACTTAGAGCTGCAGCTTTGCCCTTGACCTTTGTAGGATGGGCAGGACGGGTAAGGACCTGTGGGGTCCGTATGGCCAGAGGCCAGACCAGGAAGGCACAGGCCGACTGGCAAAGCACAGTGCCAAAGCAGGAGCATAGGCGCATTGGTGACGAGCCAGGCTCCAGGCTGATGGGCGTAGGGGAGTCCGCAGCGCTGGCTGGCGGCCGACTGTGGTCACCGGCACCCTGCTGCGTGGTGGGAGTAACAGTGCATTGAAAGCATGGCACTCACACGTATTAAGCACTTAATAAATGGAAGCACATAATCAAAATAATCAAACGTTTGAGGAAAGACTGCGTTCCTGGGGAGGCCCGTGGCGAGGATGCAGGGCCACACCCGGAAACACCTGGAAAGTCAGGCAGGCCCAGGCCAGAGTGGGCCCGGGGCCCCGGCGAGCTCAGGGCGGGAGGTACTCCGTGCCCAGAGAACCTAGGAGGGCTGAGTCCCTGTGACATGGGGCCTGCAGTCGGGAAAAGGCCCAAGCTCCTGGCGTTGGCAGGCAGCCCGGCTCGAGCGCCCAGAGGGTCAGCTGGGGGTCAGCCGCCGGTACTTAGAACTCACTCACGAGCAACCCAAATCCACGCTTGAAAAATGTTAAGTCCGGCAATCCCTGGCCTCCTTTTCCTGGTATAAATTATGCCACGAACGGCAAGGGGGCTCCCCCGCCAGCCCTCGGTGGCTCCCAGCTTCCCCCGGCCTGAAGGGCATGGGCCACCTGAGTGCACAGAGGGACTGGCTATTCCGCACCCATCATCCAATGCAGCCGGGATACCGGGCTCCAAGTCCTAACGGGGGGGGGGGGGGGGGGGGGGGGGGGGGGCGGACGGGCCATGTGGGCCCAGAGCCTCTCCCCCTGTTCCGTTCCCGCAGAAAGGTTCTTCTTGGTTTGTTACGCGGTCACAGGGTCCCCAGAGACCGAACGTAAGCTCGGCGAGACCGGGCACCTTGTCTGTCCTGTCGTGGCCGCTCACCTGGGACCCAGGCAGGCTGGCCGCGTGGGAGGAGGGTGCCCGGAAAGCCTGCGGGGGCAGGTCACCGCACAAGCGCCTACTCGTGGGCAGAGCCTCCGTGTTCTCGCGGCGTTTCCTGTCCTTACCTAACCATCCACCTGGCTCCCGTCACCTCTTCCAGCGTGTCCCGTCTGCAGCAGGGTCACGGGCCAGACGTTTTTTGCCTCATCACTCGGAGATCTGTAGGTGGGGACTTGTAATCACTAATTATATCTCCCCCTTCCCTCATTAGGGATGGAGGTTAGAGCCGTTTGTGGCCCTTCTCAGGCGTATCTGTCAGCAGCTCGGCTGTAATAAACTCTGACTAGTTGAATTTCTTTCTCATAATAGGAAGAAAAAGAGTGACATTAGTTCTAAATTGTCTGTAGAGTATGCAAAGGAGGGCTGTCACCAGTTCTAATGGCTCCTTCAACAATGACGCGGTTGGGGCGCCTGGGTGGCGCAGTCGGTTAAGCGTC